>NC_057810.1:653170262-653190387 GCF_018294505.1 Triticum aestivum
ATGATTGTCATGATATTATAAGCGTTCACCACAAAAGCAAATCACTTAAGTTCAGAACGAAGAACACGGACATGAAAGGCCAAGTACTAATTAAGAGCAGCATGAAGAACTAGCTAAATCACTCCTGCTAGCTACTCTCTCTTTGGTAAAATAGCATAGAACATGTATAGCTCTCCTGATTGATCATACTGAAGCATGCCGATGAACCTGTTTCCTAATCGTGGGCTGCGCTTCTCATTGCTGCCCCCTAGTACTTCTCTGCGATCATTAACAATTTTTCTCCAATCTTTCGCTATTAAGCATTCATCGCTTCTAGAAATCCTGAATGCATTCATGTGCAATGCAGGATCTCTTGGCCTTAAGCTAACAATTGACATCTGACCTTTAGTCTCGATCCCCTGAGGCACAACTGTCATCGGGAGTCCCTGTTGAAGAACATCGTATAGTACTTAATTAATATACTCAGCAATGAAAGTTAAAAAAATATGTATGCAAAATATGCACTGAGGACAAATATACTCTGACCCTGCCAAGAAGCCTCTTTGTCTTCAGAATGCCAAGCACCAAAGCTTCACTCAACCCATTGAAGGTGTTCAAGCAGCAACACGAATCTATCCATTGGCTGGAAATACTCGTCTGCCTCATCGAGCACCTACTGAAGCCACTGAAAGCACCATTGCCCAAAGGCCTCGGAAGCGTTCTCGCGTTCTCAATGACCGAGAACTTCTTGTGGCCCTTCATCAGAAACAGGATAAACATCACTTTTGGCTCAAAAGACAGATGCAAAGCCTCTTGGTGGATGTCAATCACATTCGTAACCTTGCCACCAAGAATGCCTTTGTTGCTCATGAAACTTGCCGGCGATCATGGAAGAGCTTAACTCTGCTTAGTGCTGAAGCAGATCTTCAAGATGATGGCTTCAATGAAAGATTCCAGTTTGACTCCACTCCTCCATGGACTGTTGTCCTACGTCGCACTCCATCTCTTGAAGACTCTAAATATTCTTCCTCCGCGGCAACTGTCAATGCTAGAGTGATCGATGACGAAGATGATGCTACTTCACCACCTCCTACTACTGCATGCATCAACACTGCACCATGTTCGTTTGCACCGCCAAACAACAACGACAACTCTACTGCTTCACCTACTCATGAGGACGAGTAGATGCTCTATGTCTTCAAACCTTTTTGGTCCTTACTGACAAAAGGGGGAGAAGCGTATGAGTTAATAGTCTACAAGCGGGTTCATATGGGCGGTTGCATTGCCTCGTGCTTACAACTCTTGCCTTTTAAAACATTTGGTTCTTTGAGTTGTAACACCTAAACTTGATGATCGTCTGCTACTTATTTGCTTTACTGTGATGCGATGATAAATTCCGCATGTGCGATGATAACTTCCGCACTTAGATCATCCTGCAGACGTCCATTTTTCATTATGCATGTCATCCTATTTGCTATATCATTTCATGCATGATGAATTATCTTCATAAGTTGAAGTGGATCTCCACAAGTACAACCTGCCATGTGCATTTGCATTCCAAAAGCAAAATTACTTATATGCACATCTTCAGGGGGAGCCCTTGCTACTTATGAAGACAATTTCCTATCCTTTACAATTTCACATACTTTATCCTCGTTGAAAACTTCAACCAGTTTGTCATCAATCACCAAAAAGGTGGAGATTGTAAGTGCATCTAGTGCCACCCCTAGTTGGTTTTGGAGTATCGACGACAAAGTTGGTTGAGGGACTAATGCGTTTGTGAGAATTGCAGGATAACGCAGGTAGTGTCCCTCATTGATTCGGTTTACCTACCGGAGATGACCCCTAAAAATGTATGAAGACATTGAAGAAAATAGTGGTATGAGAAGATATTCATATTGAAGTCTATGGCATGAGAAGACATTGCGTGAAGACTATGGAGCGCGAAGACCGTGTGGTTTCGTTGTTTCCTTTTCTTCTTTGTTGAGTCATAGGAACCACCGTACTGTTAAGTGGGGTCCAAGTGAACTAAGTCAGAGTGACTGAAGTGATGCTCAACCCAAATCCTATGTCTTCGAGCGAAGACAATGAGAGCAAATCTTATCCAGAGCTGGATGAGTCAGCTTTGCTTGTAGCCCAAGTAAAGTTGCCGCGTGTGTTTGAAATCTGACCGTTGGAACACGTGTCAGTTCCTTAGTGACTCAGGGTCATTTCGAACAAATCAGGTCGGGTTGCCTTGTGGCTATAAATAGCCCACCCCCTACACCATAAATTGGTGGCTGCTCAGAGTTAGTGCACAACTTTTGTTGTTTTGAGAGCAACCCACCTCGAAGCATTTGAGAGAGAGAAATCCTTGCGAGGACAAAGCCCAAACACCCAGAGCCAAAGAGTGTTAGGCATCACTGAAGTATTTCTGACTGTGTATCCTCCAGCCGGTTAGGCGTCGTGTTCTGAGCATCCAAGAGTCATTGTGGATTGCCGGGTGAACGAAGTCTGTGAAGGTTCGGAAGTCTACCTTGAAGACTTACCAGAGTGATTGGGCGAGGACTAAGTGTCCTTAGCTCAAGGGGAATAAGGTGAAGACACGGTCTTCTAAGTTAAATCTCAGCCTCCCTAACCAGACGTACAGTTGTCACAACAACTGGAACTGGTCCAACAAATCCCGTGTCTTCAACAAGCGACTGGTCATTTTTGTTGTTTGTCTTTGAAACTTCTAAGTTTTGGAGACTTTCATAAAAATCGCCTATTCACCCCCCCTCTAGTCGATACTAGCACTTTCAATAGTGATAGAAGCTTAAACCCTAATTTATGCGCTATTCCGTAAGGGTCTGATTTGGATCCATATGTTTAATGCTATGGTTAAATTTATCTTAATTATTCTCTCGTAGTTGCGGATGCTTGGGAGATGGATTAATATTAAGTGGGAGGCTTGTTCAAGTAAGAACATCACCCAAGCACCGGTCCACCCACATATCAAATTATCAAAGTAGCGAACATGAATGAAACAAACCTAATGAAAGTGACTAGATGAAATTCCCGTGTGTTCTCAAGAACGCTTAGCTTATTATAAGAGATCGTTCTGGGCTGTCCTTTGCCAAAAAAATGATTGGGCTACCTTGCTGCACCTTAGTTACTATTGCTACTTGGCACTTGCTACAAATTATATTGCTATGAAACTACTCATTACCAATAATTTCAGTGCTTACAGAAAATACCTTGTTGAAAACTGCTTGCCATTTCCTTTTGCTCCTCGTTGGGTTCGACACTCTTACTCGTCGAAAGGACTAAGATTGATCCCCTATACTTGTGGGTCATCAAACACGTGGAATAAAATGCATGCTGATCGAAAGAAGGTGGGAAATGCATTATTTGTTTGGAGCAAGAAAGGACAAACTGCATCAGAGAAAGTTTGGCAGTTATGCTAATATTGAGCTGATGTAGAAAATGGGAATGGCACCTTAATGTGATAGCTTTCCAACAAACATTTCACCACATCATTCAATAAAAACTCAAAAGGAAAAGCGCATCTTAATTTGCCACAATCACGCCAGGACCCTCAGAAATACACAACACAGGTGCCTACGTCAAAATGAACTTAACAATTCTTCAGATATCATGCATTGCGATGCAATAAGGCTACAATCCTGTTCTGTGAAAACAATTAGGGGTCATAAACCATAAACACAATAGGCTCATAGGGGTTGTTGAGATCAGCGATTTGGTTACCGGTCGAAATATTCGGTTATTGCACGGTTACCATGTTTACCACCCTCCTCGAAAGACAATCATACGAGCATAAAATCTTGAATATTTTGAATTCAAACCCTCAGCTAATAGTTAAATAGATGCCATCTCTTTTAGAAACATAGCACTGGTCATGTTCTGATGGCAAAACATCCTTTCCTCAGCAGCTAGTCGTGTATTGAAATCTCATATCACCCATTTTATTTTTTAAGGCTGTAAAAGTTTAAAAAACAAGGTAAATTTGAGAGAGCGACCAAGGCTCAAACTCGCGACGTTTTAGCAAGACAAAGATGCAGGGGAAAGCCACCACAGTAGGGTCTGGTCATGATTTTTTAGAGTTAAATACTTATCTATATAACGCAAATAATTTGAATTCAAAATTTGATTTAAAATTTCATCTAATTTTTTCCTGTATTTCATTGTTACCGTGGTAAGGTGCCCCTCGGTAAAAAAAGTTCCACTCGGGAAAACCTTGGTTGAGATCCCATATGTGAACCTCCCTGGGTCCAGGTCCAGCGCCTGAAGCAAGCCATGTTGGTGTGAGCAAGCCTAGCCAATAGGCCGTGCAAAAGGGTGACCTCGCTGGGCCCCAAGAGGGAAGGGTCCCAACTACAAATTATACTAGCAAACTCTGTACAATTATACATTACATCAGAAAATTATTAAATGCATAAAATAGAACCTCAACTTGTATGATTGCAAGTTCATAACACATACTGATAGTTTATAGCATCCGAAGGCAAATAAATCCGATTGGCGAAGCTTAATTTAAATACACCAGTCTCTCTTTATGATGGAGATCAGTATCATAATAAAATTAATAGTAACTAGATTTTAATGTTTAAACCAATGCACAAGTTTTATTTGAGGAACGGGTAAGAGATCTCATTTGCTCTAAATCAAACCAAATGAATGTTGACGAGAATGTCACATAGTTGAAACTTACGCAAAAGTACAATCAACAATATTTTTGCTTTTTCGATGATTCTATTACCAAACAAACTTGCAAGCCGCATTTTCTATGTCCTAGAAGTTTCTATGAATATGGTTACTTCATATATAGTAGAACCACTATTAAAATATTTGTTAGTGTGTATATTATTTAGAAATCTTTACCATGATATCAATAATATTAAAATATACAAGAACACATATACATATGCAAAGTTATAGTTTATGCAATACTAGAAAATGAATTTAAAGGATTTTTTAACAAAAAAAGTTGGTACATCATACAATTTAAATTTTGCGAAATAAAAAATTTCAATGATATATACATTATAACTGTATAACAATGAATAATATAATTATTATTTGGAAACATCGTTATGTGGCTAAGTCATAGAAAATTATATTAATTAAAATAGTGATATAATAAGTGTACAATTTCATTATGAAAATAAGTGTAAAAGTTCGGTATGAAAAACAATTGTTTTACCTCACCCCGAGACAAAAATGGCTCACCCCGAGCGACAAGTCATACTAATTACACAGCTCGGCAGTATCTGTTTTTAAAATGCAAAGAGGTAAAGAAAGTTTGGAAGCAATTCCAGCTAGACGGTGTCTCTCATAGAATGTGAGAGAGTGCATGTGCTAGACGGTGTCTGTCATAGCATGTGAGAGAGTGCATGTGCACAGGAAGCCATACAGATTCTGGTATCCTTGGATTCAGCAAAGAAGGTCCAGCCATGTTGCTCTATTTGGCATTGGTGGAATGCGTAGTAAAATAAATGCAGGTGAGCCTGCGTCTACCCTGGACAATATGATTGTAACAGTACATCAATGGGCTGCAGATGCAAGCCAACAACAAAAGGACAGTGGCAATCAGGCAGTAGGACAAGTGGCGGAGAGCGGTTCGCGACAAACTGAAAATAAACACATACGGAGAATTCAATGCTGCAGAGGGACATGGGGGTTGGTGCTTTATCGTTCGGGACCAATCCGGTGGCGTCAGAGGATTAGGAGCAGGCTGTCTGCCCCTGATAGATAGATAGTGTTAGAGCAACTCCAATGGGATGACCCAAACGGATGCGCGCTTTGTCCGTTTTTTGTCCGTTTGGTTCGGCCAGGCGGACGTGCGCGTTCACATTTTAAAATGGGTCGGCTTGACCGCCCAACTGGGAGGCCGACCGAAATGTGCCGCCGTGAAAAATAAATAACAAGTTGCACGAAATAAACAAAAATAAACATAATTAAACATAAAGTGGCCGGTCAAACGCCGGCCAAAGTCCACCTAAAATCTAATAAACATTAAATAAAACATTAAAAAAAGTCTGCGCCCGCCTGCTGCCGTCCCGCACGCTTCCCTAGACGTCGTCGGCCTTGCTCTTGCCCTTGCCCTCGACACCGCCGTCGTCGGTGAGGTCGATGAAGACCGGAGCAGGGCCAACCCACCTGAACGCCGCCTGGTACGCTGCCAGGGTAGCCTCCTCCGGCGTCTGCTGGGGCGGCGACATTACGGCAAGGCGCGCGCGCTCCTCCTCCTCATCCTCCTCGAGCCGGAGCGCCTCCGCGTCGCGTTGGAGCATGGCCTCGTAGCGCATCTGCTCCTTGCCGTCGGCCTGCTCCTGGCGGAGCCAGTGCTCCTTCCATCGCTTGAGGTGGGCCGCCTCCTCCTCCGACGTCGTGGCAAAGTGGACGGGAGGCGTGCTTACCCAATCGCGGTACTAGCCCGTCCACGAGTAGGCCTCCTCCGCCCAAGTGGGTGGAGGCGGGGAGCGCTTACGTGTCGGCTCCGGCTTGGGCTGGACGGGCGGCTACGGTGGCGGTGGCGGCACGAAGAGCGGAGTGTGGACGGAGTCCTCGGCCGCCGACAGGGCAAGGGCTTGCTCCAGCCCATCCCAGTGTGCGTCCTCCTCGAGGCGGCTAGTCTCCAGCGCGTGCTGCAGGGCCTCCTCAAGGGTGGCTTGGTACTCCGCTTCTGCCTCCATGTCCTCCAGATCTACCTGCGGGGTGGGAACGGCGGCGGGACGACGTCGACACCCGAGCGCCGTTGCTCCTCGTGTTCGAGGGCGAACCACGCCTCCCAGTTGGGGGAGTCGGCGACGTACTCTGGCAGCCGACGCTGCTCCGGCGTGAGCTGCGCGCGGCGCCTGCGCACCTCGTCGTCGTGCGCCCGCTGGGTACGTGGAGCCGCCGACACCGGGATCCGCTGCGGATCCAGATGCCAATGGTGCGGCAGCGTGACATCGGGGTACGGCAGTGGCTGCCTGTACTCCCAGTGCCACTGCGCTTGGTGCATCGGGATGTGCAGGCGCCGGCGACCAGGGCGGAAACGCGTCACCGCCGGAGGAGGAGGAGGAAGGGGAGCACGGGAGAACGAGGCGCCGGGGGTGCCCTTGCCCTTGCCCTTGCCATTGCTGCTGCCGAAGAGGCCCATGGGTGCACTAGGGTTTGCGGTCGCCGGCGAGGAAGCAAAGGGAGTGATGGGGGGCCAGTTGTGGACGGGAGAAGTGGATGAGGCCGACCCCACCGCACGCGTGATTAAAAAAGGACTTTTCCACTGGTGACGTGTGGGCCTGCTGTCGGTGATCGTCATAAATAAGATGACCGGTGGCGGTTGGGTGGCCGTCAGGTGGGGACGCGGCAGACGGAAAGGAGACGCGCGGCGCGTCCGCTTCGCTTCCGCGCCGACACATTCCATGTGCAATTTTGGGCCGGAAATGGGTCGGCGCGTACGCCAGGCGGGCACGATTGTTTGGGTCGGCGCATTGGGCCGCCACTTTTGTCCGCGCCATCCCAAATGGACGCGGGCAGACGCAATGGGTCGCCCCATTGGAGTTGCTCTTACTACTCCCTCCGTTGGGAAATACTTTTTGGAGAAATGGATAAAAATGAATGTATCTAAAACTAAAATATGTCTAGATACATTTATTTCTCCGACGAGTATTTCCGGAAGGAGGAAGTATTTACAAAATTCATTGTACATACTGAAACTAGATTTGTGGGGAATACCATGAGTACAGATTTAAAAACCCTCTTTGAACTGCAACCTTAATATTTTTTGCCTGTTACAGTTTATTTTGTCATTTACCAAAGAGATGCATGCATAGGAAAATGCAGGAGATTAAACTGTATTTGACCAGGTGCATGCATGTCCGCAAGTAGAGAAAGTGCAGCAGCTTTGCATGTCGGCAAGGCATTGAAGGAGTTTGAAACTACCACTGCGATGAAGAAAATATCAAGTACAACTCTCGCTGAGCTAGCAAGGCAGAAATGAGCTGGAACTGAGAGTGAGTTCTGATGGAGCTCAGCTCTTGCGATTCGGGCGGCGACGCCGGCGTGCCCCTGCACCCCGACTCTCCCTCCGCCTCTGCCCCTCCCGTGCCGGTCGACAAGCGCCCCGTCCAGACGCGGCCGCTGCCGCCCCTTTCCCCGTCCGCTCCGGCGCTCGCCGTGGCCGACGCGCCCTCCGAGCCTCACTTTCGGTGGTCTGACTTCGCGGACGACAAGCCCTTCCGGTTGGGGAACGTTGCAGAAAATTAAAATTTTTCCTACGGTTTCACCAAGATCCATCTATGAGTTCATCTAAGCAACGAGTTTAGGGAGAGAGTTTACATCTACATACCACTTGTAGATCGCGTGCGGAAGCTTGCAAGGTGATGATGTAGTCGTACTCGACGTGATCCAAATCACCGATGACCAGCGCCGAACGGACGGCACCTCCGCGTTCAACACACGTACGGAACAGCCACGTCTCCTCTTCTTGATCCAGCAAGGGAGGGAGGAGAGGTTGAGGGAGATGGCACCAGCAGCAGCACGACGGCGTGGTGTTGATGGAGCTGCAGTACTCCGGCAGAGCTTCGCTAAGCACTATGGAGGTGGATGAGGTGTTGGGGAGGAAGAAGGAGGCAACCAAAGGCCAAGACGTTCAGGTATGAAGTCCCTCCTCTCCCCCACTATATATAGGGGTGCCAAGGGGGGGTGGCCGGCCCTAGGAGATCCAATCTCCTAGGGGGTGCGGCGGCCAAGGGGGGTTTTCCCTCCCCCCAAGGCACCTAGGAGGTGCCTTACCCTCCTAGGACTCTTGCCCCCTTGAACCCTAGGCGCATGGGCCTATGTGGGGCTGGTGCCCTTGGCCCATTAGGCCAAGGCGCACCCCCTTACAGCCCATGTGGCCCCCCGGGGCAGGTGGACCCACCCGGTGGACCCCCGGGACCCTTCCGGTGGTCCCGGTACAATACCGATAACCCCGAAACTTGTCCCGATGCCCGAAACAGGACTTCCCATATATAAATCTTTACCTCCGGACCATTCCGGAACTCCTCGTGACGTCCGGGATCTCATCTGGGACTCCGAACAACATTCGGGTTACTGCATATACATATCCCTACAACCCTAGCGTAACCGAACCTTAAGTGTGTAGACCCTACGGGTTCGGGAGACAAGCAGACATGACCGAGACGCTCTCAGTCAATAACCATCAGCGGGATCTGGATACCCATGATGGCTCCCACATGCTCCTCGATGTTGTCATCGGATGAACCACTATGTCGAGGATTCGATCAAACCCTGTATGCAATTCCCTTTGTCAATCGGTACGTTACTTGCCCGAGACTCGATCGTCGGTATCCCAATACCTTGTTCAGTCTCGTTACCGGCAAGTCACTTTACTCGTACCGTAATGCATGATCCCGTGTCCAACACCTTGGTCACATTGAGCTCATTATGATGATGCATTACCGAGTGGGCCCAGAGATACCTCTCCGTCATACGGAGTGACAAATCCCAGTCTCGATCCGTGTCAACCCAACAGATACTTTCGGAGATACCTGTAGTGCACCTTTATAGTCACCCAGTTACGTTGTGACGTTTGGTACACCCAAGGCACTCTTACGGTATCCGGGAGTTACACGATCTCATGGTCGAAGGAAGAGATACTTGACACTTGCAAAGCTCTAGCAAAACGAACTACACGATCTTTTATGCTATGCTTAGGATTGGGTCTTGTCCATCACATCATTCTCCTAATGATGTGATCCCGTTATCAACGACATCCAATGTCCATAGTCAGGAAACCATGACTATCTGTTGATCACAACGAGCTGGTCAACTAGAGGCTTACCAGGGACATTGTGTGGTCTAAGTATTCACACGTGTATTATGATTTCCGGATAATACAGTTATAGCATGAATAAAAGACAATTATCATGAACAATGAAATATAATAATACTTTTATTATTGCCTCTAGGGCATATTTCCAACAGTCTCCCACTTGCACTAGAGTCACTAATCTAGTTACATTGTGATGAATCGAACACCCATAGAGTTCTGGTGTTGATCATGTTTTGCACGCGAGAGAGGTTTAGTCAGCGGATCTGCGACATTCAGATCCGTGTGCACTTTGCAAATCTCTATGTCTCCATCTTGAACATTTTCACGGATGGAGTTGAAACGACGCTTGATGTGCCTGGTCTTCTTGTGAAACCTGGGCTCCTTTGCGAGGGCAATAGCTCCAGTGTTGTCACAGAAGAGTTTGATCGGCCCCGACGCATTGGGTATGACTCCTAGGTCGGTGATGAACTCCTTCACCCAAATCGCTTCATGTGCTGCCTCCGAGGCTGCCATGTACTACGCTTCACACGTAGATCCCGCCACGACGCTCTGCTTGCAGCTGCACCAGCTTACTGCTCCACCATTCAACATATATACGTATCCGGTTTGTGACTTAGAGTCATCCAGATCTGAGTCGAAGCTAGCGTCGACGTAACCCTTTACGACGAGCTCTTCGTCTCCTCCATAAACGAGAAACATGTCCTTTGTCCTTTTCAGGTACTTCAGGATATTCTTGACCGCTGTCGAGTGTTCCTTGCCGGGATTACTTTGGTATCTTGCTACCAAACTTACGGCAAGGTTTACATCGGGTCTGGTACACAGCATGGCATACATAATAGATCCTATGGCTGAAGCATAGGGGATGACACTCATCTCTTCTTTATCTTTTGCCGTGGTCGGTGACTGAGCTGAGCTCAGTCTCATACCTTGTAACATAGGCAAGAACCCCTTCTTGGACTGATCCATTCTGAATCTCTTCAAAATCTTATCAAGGTATGTGCTTTGTGAAAGACCTATGAGGCGTCTCGATCTATCTCTATAGATCTTGATGCCTAATATATAGGCAGCTTCTCCAAGGTCCTTCATTGAAAAACACTTATTCAAGTAGGCCTTAATGCTGTCCAGAAATTCTATATTATTTCCCATCAGGAGTATGTCATCTACATATAATATGAGAAATGCTACAGAGCTCCCACTCACTTTCTTGTAAACGCAGGCTTCTCCATAAGTCTGCATAAACCCAAACGCTTTGATCATCTCATCAAAGCGAATGTTCCAACTCTGAGATGCTTGCACCAGTCCATAAATGGATCGCTGGAGCTTGCATACTTTGTTAGCGTTCAGAGGATCGACAAAACCTTCCGGCTGCATCATATACAGTTCTTCCTTAAGATGCCCGTTAAGGAATGCTGTTTTGACGTCCATCTGCCATATCTCATAATCATAGTATGCGGCAATTGCTAACATGATTCGGACGGACTTTAGCTTCGCTACGGGAGAGAATGTCTCGTCGTAGTCAATCCCTTGAACCTGTCGATAACCCTTAGCGACAAGTCGAGCTTTATAGATGGTAACATTACCATCCGCGTCCGTCTTCTTCTTAAAGATCCATTTGTTTTCTATCGCTCGCCGATCATCGGGCAAGTCTGTCAAAGTCCATACTTTGTTTTCATACATGGATTCTATCTCGGATTTCATGGCTTCAAGCCATTTGTTGGAATCCGGGCCCGCCGTTGCTTCTTCATAGTTCGAAGGTTCATTGTTGTTTAACAACATGATTTCCAGGACAGGGTTGCCGTACCACTCTGGTGCGGAACGTGTCCTTGTGGACCTACGAAGTTCAGCAGTAACTTGATCCGAAGTGCCTTGATCATTATCATGGTTTTCCTCTTCAGTTGGTGTGGGCATCACAGGAACGGTTTCCTGTGCTGCGTCACTATCCCGCTCAAGAGGTAGTACTTCATCGAGTTCTACTTTCCTCCCACTTACTTCTTTCGAGAGAAACTCTTTTTCCAGAAAGCATCCGTTCTTGGCAACAAAGATCTTGCCTTCGGATCTTAAGTAGAAGGTATACCCTACAGTTTCCTTAGGGTATCCTATGAATACGCATTTTTCCGACTTGGGTTCGAGCTTTTCAGGTTGAAGTTTCTTGACATAAGCTTCGCATCCCCAAACTTTTAGAAACGACAGCTTAGGTACGGTGTCGTCTCAACGGATTTAGACGCTGCCCTATTTAAAGTGAATGTAGCTGTCTCTAGAGCGTATCCCCAAAATGATAGCGGTAAATCGGTAAGAGACATCATAGACCGCACCATATCCAATAGAGTGCGATTACGACGTTCGGACACACCGTTTCGCTGAGGTGTTCCAGGCGGCGTGAGCTGTGAAACGATTCCACATTTCTTTAAGTGTGTACCAAATTCGTGACTTAAGTATTCTCCTCCACGATCTGATCGTAAGAATTTTATCTTTCGGTCACGTTGATTCTCCACCTCATTCTGAAATTCCTTGAACTTTTCAAAGGTCTCAGACTTGTGTTTCATTAAGTAGACATACCCATATCTACTCAAGTCATCTGTGAGAGTGAGAACATAACGATATCCTCCGCGAGCCTCAACGCTCATTGGACCGCACACATCGGTATGTATGATTTCCAACAAGTTGGTTGCTCGCTCCATTGTTCCGGAGAACGGAGTCTTGGTCATTTTGCCCAAAAGGCATGGTTCGCACGTGTCAAACGATTCATAATCAAGAGACTCTAAAAGTCCATCGGCATGGAGCTTCTTCATGCGCTTGACACCAATGTGACCAAGGCGGCAGTGCCACAAGTATGTGGGACTATCGTTATCAACTTTAAATCTTTTGGCATCTACACTATGAACATGTGAATATTACGCTCGAGATTCATTAAGAATAAACCATTGACCATCGGAGCATGACCATAAAACATATCTCTCATATAAATCGAACAACCATTATTCTCAGACTTAAATGAGTAGCCATCTCGTATTAAACGAGATCCAGATACAATGTTCATGCTCAAACTTGGCACTAAATAACAATTATTGAGGTTCAAAACTAATCCCGTAGGTAAATGTAGAGGCAGCGTGCCGACGGCGATCACATCGACTCTGGAACCATTCCCGACGCGCATCGTCACCTCGTCCTTTGCCAGTCTCCGTTTATTCCGCAGCTCCTGCTGTGAGTTACAAATATGAGCAACGGCACCGGTATCAAATACCCAGGAGTTACTACGATTACTGGTAAGGTACACATCAATCACATGTATATCAAATATACCTTTGGTGTTGCCGGCCTTCTTATCCGCTAAGTATTTGGGGCAGTTCCGCTTCCAGTGACCCTTCCCCTTGCAATAAAAGCACTCAGTCTCAGGCTTGGGTCCATTCTTTGACTTCTTCCCGGTAACTGGCTTACCAGGCGCGGCAACATCTTTGCCGTCCTTCTTGAAGTTCTTCTTACCCTTGCCCTTCTTGAACTTAGTGGTCTTATTGACCATCAACACTTGATGTTCTTTCTTGATTTCAGCCTCTGCTGACTTCAGCATCGAGAATACTTCAGGAATGGTCTTTTCCATTCCCTGCATGTTGTAGTTCATCACAAAGCTCTTGTAGCTTGGTGGGAGCGACTGGAGGATTCTGTCAATGACCGCCTCATCTGGGAGGTTAATGTTCAGCTGGGTCATACGGTTGTGCAACCCAGACATCTTCAGGATGTGCTCACTGACAGAACTGTTTTCCTCCATCTTACAACTGTAGAACTTGTCGGAGACATCATATCTCTCGACCCGGGCATGAGCTTGGAAAACTAGTTTCAGCTCTTCGAACATCTCATATGCTCCGTGATGCTCAAAACGCTTTTGGAGCCCCGGTTCTAAGCTATAAAGCATGCCGCACTGAACGAGGGAGTAATCATCAGCGCGAGACTGCCAAGCATTCATAATGTCTTGGTTCTCTGGGACGGGAGCGTCACCTAGCGGTCCTTCTAGGACATATTGTTTCCTGGCAGCTATGAGGATGATCCTCAGGTTCCGGACCCAGTCCGTATAGTTGCTGCCATCATCTTTCAGCTTGGTTTTCTCTAGGAACGCGTTGAAGTTCATGTTGACATTAGCGTTGGCCATTGATCTACAAGACATATTTGCAAAGGTTTTAGACTAAGTTCATGATAATAAAGTTCTAATCAAATTATGAACTCCCACTTAGATTAGACATCCCTTTAGTCATCTAAGTGTTACACGATCCGAGTCGACTAGCCCGTGTCCGATCATCACGTGAGACGGACTAGTCATCATCGGTGAACATTTTCATGTTGATCGTATCTTCTATACGATTCGTGTTCGACCTTTCGGTCTCCGTGTTCCGAGGCCATGTCTGCACATGCTAGGCTCGTCAAGTTAACCCTAAGTGTTTTCGCTGTGTAAAACTGTCTTACACCCGTTGTATGTGAACGTAAGGATCCATCACACCCGATCATCACGTGGTGCTTAGAAACGACGAACTGTAGCAACGGTGCACAGTTAGGGGAGAACACTTCTTGAAATTTTATAAGGGATCATCTTATTTACTACCATCGTCCTAAGTAAACAAGATGCATAATACATAATAAACATCACATGCAATTATATAGTTGTGACATGATATGGCCAATATCATATAGCTCCATTGATCTTCATCTTCGGGGCTCCATGATCATTTTGTCACCGGCTTGACACCATGATCTCCATCATCATGATCTCCATCATCGTGTCTTCATGAAGTTGTCACGCCAACGACTACTTCTACTTCTATGACTAACGTTTAGCAATAAAGTAAAGTAGTTTACATGACGTTATTCAATGACACGCAGGTCATACAAAAAATAATGACAACTCCTATGGCTCATGCCGGTTGTCATACTCATCGACATGCAAGTCGTGAATCCTATTACAAAGAACATGATCTCATACATCACAATTCATCATTCATCACAACTTCTGGCCATATCACATCACATGATCAATCGCTGCAAAAACAAGTTAGACGTCCTCTAATTGTTGTTGCATCTTTTACGTGGCTGCAATTGGGTTCTAGCAAGAACGTTTTCTTACCTACGAATCACCACAACGTGATTTTGTCAACTTCTATTTACCCTTCATAAGGGCCCTGTTCATCGATTCCGCTCCAACTAAGGTGGGAGAGACAGACACCCGCCAGCCACCTTATGCAACTTGTGCATGTCAGTCGGTGGAACCGGTCTCACGTAAGTGTACGTGTAAGGTTGGTCCGGGCCGCTTCATCCCACAATACCGTTGAGCAAGAAAAGACTAGTAGAGGCAAGTAAGATGACAAAATCCACGCCCACAACAAAGTTGTGTTCTACTCGTGCAAAGAGAACTATGCATAGACCTAGCTCTGATACCACTGTTGGGGAACGTTGCAGAAAATTAAAATTTTTCCTACGGTTTCACCAAGATCCATCTATGAGTTCATCTAAGCAACGAGTTTAGGGAGAGAGTTTGCATCTACATACCACTTGTAGATCGCGTGCGGAAGCTTGCAAGGTGATGATGTAGTCGTACTCGACGTGATCCAAATCACCGATGACCAGCGCCGAACGGACGGCACCTCCGCGTTCAACACACGTACGGAACAGCCACGTCTCCTCTTCTTGATCCAGCAAGGGAGGGAGGAGAGGTTGAGGGAGATGGCACCAGCAGCAGCACGACGGCGTGGTGTTGATGGAGCTGCAGTACTCCGGCAGAGCTTCGCTAAGCACTATGGAGGTGGATGAGGTGTTGGGGAGGGAGAAGGAGGCAACCAAAGGCCAAGACGTTCAGGTATGAAGTCCCTCCTCTCCCCCACTATATATAGGGGTGCCAAGGGGGGGTGGCCGGCCCTAGGAGATCCAATCTCCTAGGGGGTGCGGCGGCCAAGGGGGGTTTTCCCTCCCCCCAAGGCACCTAGGAGGTGCCTTACCCTCCTAGGACTCTTGCCCCCTTGAACCCTAGGCGCATGGGCCTATGTGGGGCTGGTGCCCTTGGCCCATTAGGCCAAGGCGCACCCCCTTACAGCCCATGTGGCCCCCCGGGGCAGGTGGACCCACCCGGTGGACCCCCGGGACCCTTCCGGTGGTCCCGGTACAATACCGATAACCCCGAAACTTGTCCCGATGCCCGAAACAGGACTTCCCATATATAAATCTTTACCTCCGGACCATTCCGGAACTCCTCGTGACGTCCGGGATCTCATCTGGGACTCCGAACAACATTCGGGTTACTGCATATACATATCCCTACAACCCTAGCGTAACCGAACCTTAAGTGTGTAGACCCTACGGGTTCGGGAGACAAGCAGACATGACCGAGACGCTCTCAGTCAATAACCATCAGCGGGATCTGGATACCCATGATGGCTCCCACATGCTCCTCGATGTTGTCATCGGATGAACCACTATGTCGAGGATTCGATCAAACCCTGTATGCAATTCCCTTTGTCAATCGGTACGTTACTTGCCCGAGACTCGATCGTCGGTATCCCAATACCTTGTTCAGTCTCGTTACCGGCAAGTCACTTTACTCGTACCGTAATGCATGATCCCGTGTCCAACACCTTGGTCACATTGAGCTCATTATGATGATGCATTACCGAGTGGGCCCAGAGATACCTCTCCGTCATACGGAGTGACAAATCCCAGTCTCGATCCGTGTCAACCCAACAGATACTTTTGGAGATACCTGTAGTGCACCTTTATAGTCACCCAGTTACGTTGTGACGTTTGGTACACCCAAGGCACTCTTACGGTATCCGGGAGTTACACGATCTCATGGTCGAAGGAAGAGATACTTGACACTTGCAAAGCTCTAGCAAAACGAACTACACGATCTTTTATGCTATGCTTAGGATTGGGTCTTGTCCATCACATCATTCTCCTAATGATGTGATCCCGTTATCAACGACATCCAATGTCCATAGTCAGGAAATCATGACTATCTGTTGATCACAACGAGCTGGTCAACTAGAGGCTTACCAGGGACATAGTGTGGTCTAAGTATTCACACGTGTATTACGATTTCCGGATAATACAGTTATAGCACGAATAAAAGACAATTATCATGAACAATGAAATATAATAATACTTTTATTATTGCCTCTAGGGCATATTTCCAACAGTAGGCCCAATAACCCCCCGGGGGGTTTCGGTAACCTCCACTACAAGAAATATGTCAACTTATGACCTTGTGTCAGTGACCCTGGAAGAAATGGTCATAAATTTATGATCATTTTAGACCAATTGGTCAAAAGCTGTCTAGGCGGCTCCAAACCCTAAACCATTGCGACCATTTTGGTCAGAATGGTCATAATTTCCTTACACGAAATGGTCATAAAGCAAACAGCGCTAGTCCGCTGCCTTATTTCTAGTTGTTAACGACCAATATAGATGGTCATAGCCTTGTAAATTGTGGTGGGTTGTGATGACTAGGCGCCATCTCATCAGTTTTGCCTATGTGTCATGTCCATGTGGTAGTTTTTGCCCTAGGTTGTGAAGCAACCTATATTTCTGTCATTCCCAAAATTCCCAAAAAAATCTTATAAATTCTTTAGGTCATATCTTCGTCAAATATGTAAAACCCTTCCTTTCCTAGTTCAAAAATAATTCAGAAATATTCATTTTCCTATTCTGTTCAAAACAACAGTTTGTGAAGAAAGTACCACTTTGGCATGTCCAAATAGTATCCATTTTCTACGGTGCTTTCCTATGCCCAAATAACCATCCTCCACCAAATACTAGCTCGATACATTCATTATTTTGAGCCGAGCTTCAACATTCGTAGTTATGTCCAGTGTGGTAGTTTGCAAAGCAAGTACCACCTAGGCTCCTCCTTTTGAGCTGAAAATTTGTGAACACGGTCTTCTTAGTAACTGATCATCCTCAGCCAAAACTCACGCCCATTATCCATGTACATTTCCCGTACCGCTAATCAAACACTTGGCTGCTAATTCATGTTTGAGCATCGATCGGTCTCCTCGTGAGAATATTATGTTGTAATTTTCTTCCTAGCACCAACCTGGGAAGTGCCCAACCCACTAGACATGCCTAGGCCGCGCAGAACACATGGCAACGTCACGGTCGCGCGGTGACCACGCGGCGGGCATGCGAGTTTACGCGCTCTAGAGTTGGGGCCCTCGGCCGCCGCCCAAACCTCGACGTATCGCCACCAAACCATGTATTTATGATTAAATAGGTCCTTATGTAACTATAAATGATTTTTGGAAAAAATAAATAGCAAACTATGAGGCAACTGCAGTTCAAATTTGACCCGCTTCCACCTGAATCGGCGGAAATTTGTCTTTTTCACGAGAGGTGGATCAAAATTTTTTACACCCAACCATTTTGTCAATTGTGCATTAAATATGTCCTAGTATTTTATAAAAATGATTTGGTCCAATTTTGCAACAATTATTTGGTAGTTCCTTCACAAAAAAACCTCCTTTCGGGCACTCGAAAAATGGAAAATGGTTTTTTCGTCCAACGAAAATGAAATCTTCCTTAGACAACATTGTTTGCCATTCCAATATGCACTCTTGTGCACAATATGAGATCATTTGAACAAACTATGCCATGGATGTGGCCATAAGATTGATCATTTGGCTTGAAAGCCATTGATCTCCACACATGATAGCTCGTTATGAGAACACTTTTTTATAATAATTGTCGTATTACAAGTTTGTTATTTTTCCTGGGAACTTGGCCACATATGATGACACAATGCGAAGGTTTACCAATTTTTTGATTGTTTTTTGAATTTTTTATGCCCGTTTCAAAATGCGGTCAAAACGGCGGGAATGACCGTTCCTAGCTAGTGGTTGAATCTTGGAATTTTTTTGGTGTTTCTCTGATTAAATAGGTCCTTATGTAACTATAAATGATTTTTGGAAAAAATAAATAGCAAACTATGAGGCAGCTGCAGTTCAAATTTGACCCGCTTCCAGCTGAATCGGCGGAAATTTGTCTTTTTCACGAGAGGTGGATCAAAACTTTTTGCACCCAACCATTTTGTCAATTGTGCATTAAATATGGCCTAGTATTTTATAAAAATTATTTGGTCCAATTTTGCAACAATTATTTGGTAGTTCCTTCACAAAAAAACCTCCTTTCGGGCACTCGAAAAATGGAAAATGGTTTTTTCGTCCAACGAAAATGAAAACTTCCTTAGACAACATTGTTTGCCATTCCAATATGCACTCTTGTGCACAATATGAGATCATTTGAACAAACTATGCCATGGATGTGGCCATAAGATTGATCATTTGGCTTGAAATCCATGAATCTTCACACTTGATAGCTCATTTCTGAGAACACATTTTTAAAATAATTACCGTATTACAAGTTTATTATTTTTCCTGGGAACTTGGCCACATATGATGACACAATGCGAAGGTTTCCCAATTTTTTCATTTTTTTGAATTTTTTATGCCCGTTTCAAAATGCGGTCAAAACGGCGGGAATGACCGTTCCTAGCTAGTGGTTGAATCTTGGAAAACTTTTGATGTTTCTCTGATTAAATAGATACTTACGTACCTAGAAATGATTTTTGGAAAAAATAAATAGCAAACTATGAGGCAGCTGCAGTTCAAATTTGACCCGCTTCCAGCTGAATCGGCGGGAATTTGTCTTTTTCACCAGAGGTGGATCAAAACTTTTGACACCTAACCATTTGGTCAATTGTGCATTAAATATGGCCTAGTATTTGAGAAAATTGATTTGGTAAAATTTTACAAAAAATATTTGGTAGGTTCTTCACAAAAAAACTTATTTTGAGCACTCAAAAAATGGAAAATTGTTTTTTCATGCAAAAGAAATAAAAACTCCCTTTGTCAATGTTGTTTGCCAATCTAAGATGTAAACTTGTGAAAAATATGGCATCATTTGAACAAATATTTGATAGGTCTTTCACAAAAAAAACTCATTTTGAGCATTGAAAAATGAAATGGAAAATTTGTATGTAAAATCATGACCAATTTATATGGTCAAAAAATCGGCAACTTGTTTGGTGCGCTCTGATTGGTCCATAGGCATATCATGCGGATCATGCATCAACCACCGTTGGATGCTTCTGGATCCAACGGCAGCCCTCACCCCCTCACCCTCTCACCCAAACCCTAACTTCCCTGATCCACTCCTCTCCCCCGATCCACTCTCCCCCTCTCGCCCCACAGTCGCCACTCCGTCTCAATCTCTGGATCCCCAACCACCCAGCCGCCGCCGTCCTCCGTCCTCTCCCCCAACCCTGATCGCCGACAACCCCTCCCCTCCCCTTCTCTCCCACGGCCGCGCTCATCCCTTCCA
>NC_057810.1:653190400-653191835 GCF_018294505.1 Triticum aestivum
GCGGTAGCGAAAGGTGAGGATTAAAATCTAAAAAAACTTATATCATGTAAGATGTTGTAATTGCACGATGTATTGATTCGGTGCAATGTGCACGGTATATATAAGTATAAAGTGGGTCCTCTACCTCAATCTATACAACAAAGTAGATAGGTGAGCCTAATGTACAAAAGACAATATACATGCACGAATATCATACTCAACACCCTGGACCTCGAACTCTTGGGGAGTACAGTGTGAGCGTGTATCGAATGAACCAGGACGCAAAGAACACGATACCCTTGTGTGGGCTCCATGGAAAAGTTTTTGTTTCTCAGCAAGAGACGTTCGCTCCTTGTGTCTACCAGGGTGTCCCCTTCCATCAAGGCTGACACCGCATACCTCTGCTCGTCAGTTCCCAAGAATGATGATGTTGTTTATGCCTTTGATCTCTTGGGCGGTGGACACGTTGGACCTAAGTTCTCATCAAGTTTGCGTTGCTTACCACGTGTGTGCAAGTTCAAGATGAATGATGTTGCAAATTATTTGTCATGCTATGTCTCAAATTATTATGTTGAGTTCATCTTGTAATCCTGCCAAGGGATCTCCAAAGCAAATTGGCTCAACTTCAGAATCCTGCCAAGGGATCTCAAAATATTTTTACTATTAATTCATAGTCGACTGTGTTGCATTAGCAGCTGCTCAAAGCTTGTAATAATGTTCTGTACACATATGCTCTGTAATTCTTTTGTTCTTTTTGACACTCGGGGCAGGTTCTTTTGGGCGATTCTTCCAGAATCTTCCACTCCTCAGCTTCTCCCAGAATCGTCGCTTCATAGTTTTATGTTTGTGAACAATTATTAAATTCTTGAGTTAAAATTCTGAAACATTTCTAAAAGATTTTTGAACATTCTCAGAATTTTCATCAACTTTTTTTTGTTTTGGCATTTCGTTAACATATCCCGTGTCCAACACCTTGGTCACATTGAGCTCATTATGATGATGCATTACCGAGTGGGCCCAGAGATACCTCTCCGTCATACGGAGTGACAAATCCCAGTCTCGATCCGTGTCAACCCAACAGATACTTTCGGAGATACCTGTAGTGCACCTTTATAGTCACCCAGTTACGTTGTGACGTTTGGTACACCCAAGGCACTCTTACGGTATCCGGGAGTTACACGATCTCATGGTCGAAGGAAGAGATACTTGACACTTGCAAAGCTCTAGCAAAACGAACTACACGATCTTTTATGCTATGCTTAGGATTGGGTCTTGTCCATCACATCATTCTCCTAATGATGTGATCCCGTTATCAACGACATCCAATGTCCATAGTCAGGAAATCATGACTATCTGTTGATCACAACGAGCTGGTCAACTAGAGGCTTACCAGGGACATAGTGTGGTCTAAGTATTCACACGTGTATTACGATTTCCGGATAATACAGTTATAGCA
>NC_057810.1:653192245-653194196 GCF_018294505.1 Triticum aestivum
GCAACGAACTTGGCGAAAGGCGGGTTGGGGATGAGGCTGAGGTTCCCTGTGGCATTACCGAAGTCCTCGTTGAGCCCGGCGGTGAGCGTGCTGAGGAGGAGGTCATCATCGACCTTGGCGCCGATATCACGAAGCTTGTCAGCGAGAGTCTTAAGGCGGCGACAATAGTCGTCGATGGAGGTGTTGTCGTGATGACACCCAAAGAACTCTTGCTGCAGAAAAAGGCGACGCTGGAGCTTGTTGTTGGTGAAGAGCCCGTTCAGCTTGGTCCACACGGCGCATGCATCATCACCGTCTGTCACGATCGTCTGAAAAAGGTCGGGCGTGATGGTGAGGAAAAACCAGCGGATGATCGTGGTGTCGATTGTGTACCAGTCGTGAAACTCGGGGACGAGGCTGGAGTCGACGGTGCCATCCACGTGATCCATGAGATGGTACTCTCGGAACACGAGGGAGAAGTACGTCTTCCATGTGTGGTAGGAGGAGTCCGCCTGGGAGAGACGAACCGGCATCCGCTCGAAGATGTTGAGTCTGCGGATGTTGTTGACGTCGGGAGGGTTGGCATCAGCGAACGGGTTGGAGTTGATGGACACGGAGGAGGTGACGGACGACATAACGAGGACGAGACGGAGCGAGCGGCGCGGACGGCTCGGGTGAGACTTGCGGCGGCTTCGGCGATGCGGCTGGCGGGCGGGCAGGTGGCAACAGTGGATGATGCGGGCTTAGCAGATGACGCGGCAGCAGCAACGGGCCTAGCAGCGACAGTGGATGATTCGCCTAGTGATCGATCACAGGAGCGTTGGTAGCTAGCGATCAGGCCTAACGATCGATCACAGGAGGGCTAGTGGTGTTGGCGGCTAGCGTTTAGGCGCTAGTGGGCACAGATCAGGAGCGCTAGTTGGCATGGGAGAGGCGAGCGGCTAGCGGGTGCAGAGGCGCGACCGGCGCTGGAGGCGCACGGGCGACGGTGATGAGTGGGCGGCGGCGGCGGCGCGTGAGGATGCGCGCGGCGGTGGTGGCGGTAGCGAAAGGTGAGGATTAAAATCTAAAAAAACTTATATCATGTAAGATGTTGTAATTGCACGATGTATTGATTCGGTGCAATGTGCACGGTATATATAAGTATAAAGTGGGTCCTCTACCTCAATCTATACAACAAAGTAGATAGGTGAGCCTAATGTACAAAAGACAATATACATGCACGAATATCATACTCAACACCCTGGACCTCGAACTCTTGGGGAGTACAGTGTGAGCGTGTATCGAATGAACCAGGACGCAAAGAACACGATACCCTTGTGTGGGCTCCATGGAAAAGTTTTTGTTTCTCAGCAAGAGACGTTCGCTCCTTGTGTCTACCAGGGTGTCCCCTTCCATCAAGGCTGACACCGCATACCTCTGCTCGTCAGTTCCCAAGAATGATGATGTTGTTTATGCCTTTGATCTCTTGGGCGGTGGACACGTTGGACCTAAGTTCTCATCAAGTTTGCGTTGCTTACCACGTGTGTGCAAGTTCAAGATGAATGATGTTGCAAATTATTTGTCATGCTATGTCTCAAATTATTATGTTGAGTTCATCTTGTAATCCTGCCAAGGGATCTCCAAAGCAAATTGGCTCAACTTCAGAATCCTGCCAAGGGATCTCAAAATATTTTTACTATTAATTCATAGTCGACTGTGTTGCATTAGCAGCTGCTCAAAGCTTGTAATAATGTTCTGTACACATATGCTCTGTAATTCTTTTGTTCTTTTTGACACTCGGGGCAGGTTCTTTTGGGCGATTCTTCCAGAATCTTCCACTCCTCAGCTTCTCCCAGAATCGTCGCTTCATAGTTTTATGTTTGTGAACAATTATTAAATTCTTGAGTTAAAATTCTGAAACATTTCTAAAAGATTTTTGAACATTCTCAGAATTTTCATCAACTTTTTTTTGTTTTGGCATTTCGTTAAC
>NC_057810.1:653194206-653197336 GCF_018294505.1 Triticum aestivum
TGATCACATCCGGGACTCCGAACAAACTTCGGTACATCAAAACTTATAAACTCATAATAAAACTGTCATCGTAACATTAAGCGTGCGGACCCTACGGGTTCGAGAACTATGTAGACATGACCTAGAACTATTCTCGGTCAATAACCAATAGCGGAACCTAGATGCCCATATTGGTTCCTACATATTCTACGAAGATCTTTATCGGTCAAACCGCATAACAACATACGTTGTTCCCTTTGTCATCGGTATGTTACTTGCCCGAGATTTGATCGTTGGTATCCAATACCTAGTTCAATCTCGTTACCGGCAAGTCTCTTTACTCGTTCCGTAATGCATCATTTCGTAACCAACTCATTTGATCACATTGCTTGCAAGGCTTATAAAGATGTGCATTACCGAGAGGGCCCAGAGATACCTCTCCGACAATCGGAGTGACAAAACCTAATCTCGAAATACGCCAACTCAACATGTACCTTCGGAGACACCTGTAGTACTCCTTTATAATCACCCAGTTACGTTGTGACGTTTGGTAGTACCCAAAGTGTTCCTCCGGTAAACGGGAGTTGCATATTTCTCATAGTTACAGGAACATGTATAAGTCATGAAGAAAGCAATAGCAATATACTAAACGATCAAGTGCTATGCTAACGGAATGGGTCATGTCAATCACATCATTCTTCTAATGATGTGATCCCATTAATCAAATGACAACACATGTCTATGGTTAGGAAACATAACCATCTTTGATTAACGAGCTAGTCAAGTAGAGGCATACTAGTGACTATATGTTTGTCTATGTATTCACACATGTATCATGTTTCCGGTTAATAGAATTCTAGCATGAATAATAAACATTTATCATGATATGAGGAAATAAATAATAACTTTATTATTGCCTCTAGGGCATATTTCCTTCACTACTATGAAGTATGCGGGCATGTGAGATGAAAAATTGTGCCGTGGTGCGACAGAAAAGTGCGGAAAGCAAGATTGTCGAACTCTTTTCCATTGTCAGTCTGAAGAGCAAGGATGGGACGCCCAAACTACATGCTGACATAGGAGTAAAAAGCCGACAAAGTGGAGAGTGCATCCGACTTTCGTCATAAAGGAAACGTCCACACATAGTGAGAGTAATCATCAAGAATAACCAGATAATATAAATAGCCCGAATTACTAGGAACCGGAGAGGTCCACACATCGTTATGAATCAACTGAAAAGGAAAAGAAGCTATGGTGGTGGAGTTATTAAATGGATGGCGAACATGTTTGCCGACACAACAGGCATGACAGATGTGATCCTCTATCTTATTACAACTGAAGCTGAAACTCCTAAGAATATGACGAAGTGTGACGGGGTTGGGATGACCCAAGCGAGCATGCCAGAGATCGACGCCGACGGAGAGAGCAACCGGTGCGGTGGTGGAGGTGGACGACGGATGCACCGGATAGAGCTCGTCAAGGCTGTCAAAGTGGTGAAGTACCATCCTGGTTCGAGCATCCTTGACACAAAAACCAAGCCCGTCAAATTCAACAGTAACAGGATTTTCACGAGTTAAACAATGAACGGAAATAAGATTCTTAATAAGATGAGGTGACACAAGAATGTTAGACAAGGTAATAGGCATAGAAGTAGAAGGAAAAGAAGTGTGCCCGACATGTGTGATAGGTAGTGTGGAACCGTCGCCGACAATGATGCGGCGGTCGGTGGTGACAGGAGTGAAGGAGGCAAGATTACCAGGATGAGCAAACATGTGAGCCGTAGCCCCGGTGTCCATGTACCAATCACCGCCTCCAGTGTAGTTGTTCAGTGTAGGCGGATTATGCAGCACGGCAAGGAGCGCCGGATCCCAAGGTGCCGGCGGCAGGGCCGGCAGGATGGCGGCAGGGCCGCAGGGAGACCATAGGCGTCGCTCATCTGCGGCGGTGGGTATCCTTCGTACGGCTGCGGAGCCGCGTAGTACGCCTGGTGCACCAGTGGGTGCGGCACGGGAAGTGTCGGTGCAGGAGCCCGTGGAACCGGCATGGTGTACACATGGACGACACCGGTCCAGGGGTTGTAGCCGGAGGCCCATGGGGGCGGCACCTGGAGCTGCTGAGGCACCTGAAACTGCTGTTGCTGCTGGCCGGCTTGCTGGGCTGGGGCTGCTGCTGCTGCTGACCGCCGCGGCGGCCACCGCGCCGGCCCCCGCGGCGCTTTTCAGTGGGAGGAGCAGGGGGCGCGGGTGGGCCGTACGGCAGTGGCAGGAGCCCCGGCTGCTGGGGCGCCGGGAAGGGCGCCTGATGATGCTGCTGGGGTGCCGGGGCAGTGTGAGGCGCCGGAGGCCCGCCGCGGGTGGTGACGGCGACGAGAGCGGTGTGGAAGGTGCGCGTCTTCACCTGCTTCATCCGCCGCTCCTCCAAGCGGAGGTATGCAACGAACTTGGCGAAAGGCGGGTTGGGGATGAGGCTGAGGTTCCCTGTGGCATTACCGAAGTCCTCGTTGAGCCCGGCGGTGAGCGTGCTGAGGAGGAGGTCATCATCGACCTTGGCGCCGATATCACGAAGCTTGTCAGCGAGAGTCTTAAGGCGGCGACAATAGTCGTCGATGGAGGTGTTGTCGTGATGACACCCAAAGAACTCTTGCTGCAGAAAAAGGCGACGCTGGAGCTTGTTGTTGGTGAAGAGCCCGTTCAGCTTGGTCCACACGGCGCATGCATCATCACCGTCTGTCACGATCGTCTGAAAAAGGTCGGGCGTGATGGTGAGGAAAAACCAGCGGATGATCGTGGTGTCGATTGTGTACCAGTCGTGAAACTCGGGGACGAGGCTGGAGTCGACGGTGCCATCCACGTGATCCATGAGATGGTACTCTCGGAACACGAGGGAGAAGTACGTCTTCCATGTGTGGTAGGAGGAGTCCGCCTGGGAGAGACGAACCGGCATCCGCTCGAAGATGTTGAGTCTGCGGATGTTGTTGACGTCGGGAGGGTTGGCATCAGCGAACGGGTTGGAGTTGATGGACACGGAGGAGGTGACGGACGACATAACGAGGACGAGACGGAGCGAGCGGCGCGGACGGCTCGGGTGAGACTTGCGGCGGCTTCGGCGATGCGGCTGGCGGGCGGGCAGGTGGCAACAGTGGATGATGCGG
>NC_057810.1:653199084-653200578 GCF_018294505.1 Triticum aestivum
ATCCCGTGTCCAACACCTTGGTCACATTGAGCTCATTATGATGATGCATTACCGAGTGGGCCCAGAGATACCTCTCCGTCATACGGAGTGACAAATCCCAGTCTCGATCCGTGTCAACCCAACAGATACTTTCGGAGATACCTGTAGTGCACCTTTATAGTCACCCAGTTACGTTGTGACGTTTGGTACACCCAAGGCACTCTTACGGTATCCGGGAGTTACACGATCTCATGGTCGAAGGAAGAGATACTTGACACTTGCAAAGCTCTAGCAAAACGAACTACACGATCTTTTATGCTATGCTTAGGATTGGGTCTTGTCCATCACATCATTCTCCTAATGATGTGATCCCGTTATCAACGACATCCAATGTCCATAGTCAGGAAATCATGACTATCTGTTGATCACAACGAGCTGGTCAACTAGAGGCTTACCAGGGACATAGTGTGGTCTAAGTATTCACACGTGTATTACGATTTCCGGATAATACAGTTATAGCATGAATAAAAGACAATTATCATGAACAATGAAATATAATAATACTTTTATTATTGCCTCTAGGGCATATTTCCAACACTTCCCCCCTCTCGCTGCCCCTGCCGCTTCCTCCGCTACTGTGCCTCGCCGCGCTGTGGTGCTACGCCGGGCTGGTGGCTCAGCCCCCCTCGTGCGGGGTTCTGCCGCCGCCTCGCGGGCGCCACGGCCGCCGTCGACGCCCTTGAGCCAGACTCGGGCGGACGGTCGCAAAGGCCTGGCCTTGACCGGTGGCTCGGCTCACCGCAGGCGTGTGCACACCTGGGGCGTGGCTGGCCGCTCTGACTGCTGGGCCGCCCGCTCCTCTTGGTGTCGCCCGGCGGTGGAGGTCCGGCCGGTGTCTCCCTGCCCTCCTCGGCTCCTTCTTCTCGGCCGGCGACGGCTCTTTCCCGGTGATCCTCTCCCTTCAGGCCTTTCATCGCGTCCTTCGAGTCATCGGACCTGCGTTTCTGCGCCTCCCGTCAGACTCCTGGCGGCCTGGCTGCTTGTGCTGGTGGCCCGCCGCCGGCGGCGGCGGCGCCTGCCCTGGAAGGGGAAACCCTTCGGGCATTGGTCCTTCCCCGCCCCGTGGGCCAGGCCGACCCCGCTCCTGGGCTCCTGGGCCCCAGCCCTTCCCAGAGACGTGGGCCTCCGGGAGGCCTGCTCTCCCCTTGGGACACCCATCCGCCTCTGGGCCGCGTGCTTGCCCTAGGCCCAGGGAGCCAGTCCATTCGATCTGGCTCCCCTGCGGCTTACCCCGACCCCCTATCCCCTTCTCCGTCGCCGCCACTCGCTCGTTTCCTCCCTTCGACCTGCTCCCCCCGACACCAACCCTTCCCCCGACCGGTGCCATCCCGGCCCCCCTTCGCCCCTGTGTCCGGCTCCCCCCGTCCCCTGCGTCCCTCCCTCCCCTGCAGCGGCCTGCCATGCCGAGGGAGTGGGATGACGGGGCTGCTCGCTCCAAGCGGCGGGCTGGGGATC
>NC_057810.1:653200889-653201953 GCF_018294505.1 Triticum aestivum
CGCCCCCCTCCCCGCCTCTGCGTCGCGGGCGCTCGCCATCCCCGACTCGGCCTCCTCGTCCGGCTTCCCCCCGCACTCAGGGCCCTCCGCCGACCGCTGCATCCCGCCGCTATGTGCCTTCCCATGCTGCTACGGCTACGATCTCGGCCCCAGCCACGGGCGGTGACGCTGCACGCGGACGTATGGGTCCGGCCAAGAAGAAGAAGCGCATGGGTGCCTGCGGCGCTCTGCCCGTGCCCTCCTCAGCGGCCCCGGGTTCCTCCACCACTCCCGGGCCCGACTCTGGCCTCCCTCGCCCCCCCGCTTCAACTGTGGAGTGAGGGGTCACTCGCAGGTCAACTGTGCCAATCCCCAATGCTGCTACCTCTGCAAGGATCCGGGTCACCCTACTCTCTTGTGCCCGGATAGACCGGTGGTGTCGGAGCTCAAGATGTACGGCCACGACATCGAGGGGCTTGGCTTCTTCCACCTCGAGGTCCCTGACGTTCTGCCACCCTCGCCGACCCTCTAGGCGGTCGTCACTGTGGTGGACGGGGTGGCCTTCCCGGAGATGATTGAGGCCGAGCTCAACCACCTCTACCGCCGCCAGTGGGACTGGGCGGTCACACCCTCCGCTGACCACATCTTCACCGTCGTCTTCCCCGACTCCGTCAGCTATGACCACGCGACGTGCAGTGGCCGGATCACGCTCGCTCTCAACCAGCTAGTTGTCGACATCTCCGAGCCGATCCTTGATGCTCAGGCGGTGGCCGTTCTTGACACCGCTTGGATCCTTGTCGCCGGCCTCCTTGATATTGCCCGGTCTGAGCTCGTCATCCGCCAGATGTCCCGTCTCCTGGGCAAGGTGGTGGTGGTTGATGAGCTCTCGCTGCGCAAAGGGGAGGAGGTCCGGGTCAAGGTCAAGTGCCTCGACTCCTCCAAGCTCCGCACCACCGTCCGAGTTTTCTTCAACGACCAGGGCTTCGACCTCAGGATCTCCCCAAAGCCTCCCAACCACGTCGGTCGCCCCCGCTCCTTTGACACCGGCCTCCCCGGTGGCAACCCGGGGGCCGACTGAGACTACC
>NC_057810.1:653202233-653212233 GCF_018294505.1 Triticum aestivum
CCCCCCCGCCTCCGCCTCCAGCAGCTGGGGGCAAGGGCCGCCAGGCCGTGCCCTGCCAGGCCCTCGGCGGTCCCCCGATGTCTGCGGCGACTTCCTCCGAGGCGAGCGACATCTCCAGCGTCGTCCTCGTCGTCTGCCCGACTTCTTCCCCGCGCTCTCCCTCTTCGGCTGCTCTCGTCACTTTGGGTCCGGAGTTGGCCCCCCCTTGGCTGCTACTCCGGATCCCAATCTGCTGCAGATGGATCTGATGGCTCTCCCTGAGGTGGCTGTAGCCCCGGTGGCTGACGCCCCCCTTCCGACGTCCTCCCCGCGGCCGCTCAGCCCCCTCCCCCCGAGGCGCCTCCGTCTCTGCTGCTTCCGTCCCTGGCTCCAATCCTCCTCAGCTGCGCCGGGCCCGCTCTTCTGGCCTCTCCCGCTGGGGCCCTGACCACGGATGGGGAGGCTAGGGTGACCACCCCCATGGCTGCCCAGCCACCCCCTCCACGGTCAGCTGCCTACTCCCGCCGCGGCCGGTCGGCTTCCTCCCCGGTGATTGCGTCCCGTCGGAGTGCTCGGTTGGATGCTGCTCACCCCAAGGGTAGTCCGGCTCTGCCCATCTCCGAGAGGGTGGAGATCCATGCTGTTGCTCGGAACCTGGAGCCAGGTACGCCCGCCGTCCCCCCCTCGGCATCATCTTGCTCCTTCTCTGCTCTCGAGTCGATCCCTCTTGGCAACCTTGCAAAGGTGGCCTCTGACTTTGCGATCATTTTTCGGGGGGAAGCGGGTCCCCCCTTAGTCCAGATCGCGGCGATCCGCGCGCGTGAGATTCTGGATGGGAGGCTCACGGAGGCCCGTGCGGCTCTCCTCCTGCCTCCTGTCCCTCCCTCAGCCGGTGAGACCCCCCCTCCGGCTGCGTTGACGCAGTTAGGTGCCCCTTCCCCAGTGGGCGAGGTCGAAATCCGTGGCCGCACTCGCTCTCGCACCGGGGCTCTCCGTGCTCAAAGTGCCTCTCGCGTTTTGGGGTCAAGCAGCCCCCCAATGGCACCTTAATGTGTGCTCTGTTCTGGAACATCCGCGGTTTTGACCATGATGGCCGACACCGCCAACTCATAGAGTACTTGCGTGAGGAACACATTGACATTGTCGCCATCCAGGAAACCATGCGTCTTGAATTCTCGCTCCCTGAGCTTGACCGTCTGAGTTCTCACCTCTTTGCGTGGCATTGGCTCCCTTCTAGTGGGAGCGCCAGCCACTCGGGTGGCATCCTTTTAGGCATAAAGGATGCCACCTTTGAGGTGGGAAGCATGGACCGGGGGGAATTCTTTGTGAGCATGGAGCTCTTCGAGAGGTCTCTCAACTTCAAGTGGGAGGTCATCATCGTCTATGGGCCCGCAGACCATAGTCGGTCTGCCGCCTTCCTCGCGGAGCTCCACCGAAAGATCTCCTCGGCCTCCCTTCCGGTGGTGGTTGGTGGCGATTTTAACCTCCTTCGCGTGGCGGAGGACAAGAGCAATGCTAATATCTGGATCGGATTGGTGCCAAGTTCACCTGGACCAACCGGCAAGCCTCCCCGACCCAGTCCGTCATGGACCGGGTCCTAGTGTCCCTGGATTGGGACCTCCGTTGCCCCTTAGCCTCCCTCCGCGCCATCACCAGGATTGGCTCGGACCATGTTCCCCTTCTCCTCTCTTCTGCTGACGAGCATCCACCAGTCCCCCCTCGATTCCGGTTCGAGACCTTCTGGCTCTCCCAAACCGGGTTCATTGAGGCGGTTGGCACTCGGTGGATCGAGGCTCACACCCACCCCCACCCCCGCCCACCCTCGGCCATTAACTTGTGGCACTTATACGCGAAGCGGGCTCGTCGGCTCATGAAGGGATGGGGCGCTAATCAGGGTCGTGACCTTCGTGAGCGCAAGAAGACGTTGTTATCCGCGATCCAGGCCCTTGACCTGCGCGCTGATTCATTTGGGCTCTCTCCGGCCGAGTGGCTTTCCCAGTACGACCTGGAAGACCAGCTCTTCGTGATCTACACCGATGAGGAGGCCTATTGGCGCCTCCGGGGTGCCCAGAAGTGGGTCTTGAAGGGTGACGCAAATACGACATACTTCTAGGCAATTGCCAATGGCCGCCGTAGACGCAACACCATCCCTCTCTTGTGGGATGGAGAGACACTACTTCAAGACCCCCGCGACATTCGGTCCCACGTCAACGGATTCTATAGATCCTTATTCTCTGCCGCTCCTAGGAGCGGCCTCTCTCTTGCCCCCGATTGTTGGGCTGGCTCCCAGTTGGTGTCTGAGGTGGAGAACGCGACCCTCTTACGGCCCCCTTCTCCGAGCAGGAGGTTTGGGATGCCATCAAGGGCATGAACTCCTCCTCTGCGCCTGGACCGGATGGTCTCCCTGTGAAATTCTTCCAGTCCTTCTGGAACGTGATTAAACCGGAGGTCATGGCTATCTTCGACGAGTTCTACGTTGGCTCCATTGATCTCGGACGCCTCAACTACAGGATCATCTTGCTCATCCCAAAGGTTCCTGGAGCGTCTGACATCCGTCAGTTTCGACCGATCACGGTCATTAACGTCATCTTCCGGATCCTGGCTAAAGGGTACGCCAATAGGGTGACCCTGCTGGCCGACCGTGTCACGCATCCCAACCAGTCGGCTTTCATTAAGGGCCGTTACATCCTGGATGGGGTCCTAGTCCTTCATGAAGTTCTCCATGAGGTCCGCTCCAAAAACCTCAAGGCAGTTTTTCTGAAGATTGACTTCCATAAGGCTTATGACACGGTTAGCTGGCCCATCCTTAGGGTGGTCCTTCTTCGGAAGGGTTTTGACAACCGGTGGATCACTCGTGTCATGCAAATGGTTACCTGCGGTCGTATGTCCGTGAACATAAACGGTGAGATTGGCACTTTCTTCCCCACCCTATGTGGCGTTAGACAAGGCGACCCATTTTCCCCGTTCTTGTTAAACATGGTCGTGGACACGCTGGCATCCATCCTTGATAAGGCAAAAGCCGCTGGCCATATTTGTGGGATCACAACCCACCTCACCGGTGCCGCCGGGATATCCATTCTCCAGTATGCTGATGACACTATCATTATGGTTGAAGGCTCGCAGAATGATATCTCCAACCTCAAGTTCCTCCTCCTCTGCTTCCAACAGATGTCGGGCCTCAAGATCAACTTCGACAAGAGTGATGTGATGGTGATGGGATACCCCCCCGCTGAGTCTTTGGCCATCGCCAACAGGCTTAATTGCCGCATGGGCTCTTTCCCCACAACCTACTTGGGGATGCCCATTAGTGACTCCAGGCTTACCGTCATGGACTTGCGCCCCTCCGTGGCCAAGCTCCAAACGCGTGTCGAGCCCTGGCAGGGGAGGTGGCTGTCCAAAGCGGCCTGGACTATCCTCATCAACTCTTCCCTCTCCAGCATCCTCTTGTTTCTTATGAGCTTCTACAGCCTCCACGAGACCCTTCACAAGGAGATTGCCAAGATCCAGTCCCGCTTTTACTGGGCGGGCGACAATGATAAGCAGAAGTATGATATGGTCAGTTGGCCTGACATTTGCAAGCCCCGAGAGCAAGGTGGCCTTGGCATCATGTGCTCTAAATGTATGAACATTGCCATCCTCTCCACTGGCTTTGGCGAATATCGCAAGGGCACGGTGGTCTTTGGCTTGACATCATCCAGAACAAATACCTACGCGGACAGCCACTCGCCTTTTTCCAAAAGTCTGGAGGCTCTTAGTTCTGGCAGTCGATCGTCTAGCTTCTTCCGTTTCTCCGTATTGGGACCTCCATCTCGGTGGGATCTGGAACTTCGACGCTGTTCGGGTTTGATCGTTGGGCCGGAGACACCCCCTTCGCGGCTCGCTTCCCTGGCCTCTTCTCCATCTCCGTCGACCCCATGATCCCTGTTGATAGGGCCCTTCTTGACTTAGGGCACCTTGCTTTTCGGCAGGCCTTTGGCCCCATGGAATCCGCCGCTTGGCGTGAGGTACTTGACTGTGTTGCTCTCCACGAACCATTGGTGGATGGTGGCCCTGACCTAGTGCGATGGAGCCTTGAGCCTTCAGGCCAATTCTCCACCAAGTCGCTATACCTAGCCATCGCACCATCCGCCGCCCCTCCCTCTTTCGATGGTTTGGTCCATCCGCCTGCCTCTGAAGATCCACATCTTCATGTGGCAATGGATTCGCGGTCGGATCCCGTCCGGGGTGGAGGTGCGCAAGCGCAATGGCCCGGGATTGGCTTATGCCCGCTCTGTGGGGTTCCCGAAGACTCAAACCACATTTTCTTCTCCCACGTTTCCGCCCAGTTCCTCTGGAGCTGTTTTCGCGAAGTGGTCGATGGAGATTGGTGCCACACCAACTTCCCAGACTTATTTGCCGAACTCCAGTTGTCCCCCGCGACTTCTCGCCACATTAGGTGGCTTGAGATTGGGGTCCTCGCCTGGACCCTCTGGACTGTCCGCAATAAGCTCATGATTCAGCGCACTCCTCTTCGTCAGTCTACTGACGCTCTCTTCAAACTCTCGGGTTTCTTGCAGCTTTGGCGGCCGCTTAGCCGCCCCCTGGACCGCGACGCCATCTCAGCCTTCATCGCCGACCTCCGATCGATGGCCGTTCGCCTGTCGCCGCCGCCCCCGCCACCTCCGCCGGAGCCTGACTAGGCGTCTTCTTCATCCGGCGTGTTCTGCCTTTTTTATTTGTTTGGGCTTGTTGAGCTGTGCCCTCAGCAGAACCTTTGTACTTGATCGTGAGACTTGGGTGTGTGCGTGTGTGTGGACTTGATTCTGTATGTCTGCTCTTTGGCGGTTTGCTTTATCTATAAAGTGGAGCGAAAGCCTTTTTCGGTAATAGTGAGCTGCATACAGGAGGAAGCCAAAGTTAAATTTATAAGCTGTGTGAGGAAAGCAGCCATGCAAATTTTCCAAATTTGCATGCCTAGAGGAGAATCTTGGCTGTTAAGCAATGCAGCCAGATATCAATTGCTTGAGTTGGTTTGTAGCTAGGTCGGTTTGGGCAGCCTATATATTGAGGCCCTGTGTATGTGTTCTAGAAGTACTAAGCTTGTGGCAGGATGTAGCCTCTGACGCGTGGATAAAATATAAAGAGCACATGTGTGTGTCTGTGTGAGTAAGAGGGGGTGTTAGAGCCGAGTGATGATTCTGTTCTACTCCCTTCGTCCCACAATATATGAGGTTTTTGTAAGTTGTGTTGGCTTGCAAAAACGTCTTATATTATGTGACGGAGGGAGTAACATTTACTATCAGCAGTTGACCGATTCAACTAAAACAGCTCCAGTGACTTTACAATACGTAACATTCTAATATTCGGCATTTACAAAAATCATATTTAAAGATATATAAGAATTCGAATTATTTAAATTAATTGAGAAATGGCAAAATCTTGACTTGTGGGGATTCCAATATAGGAAAGGATTCAAGATATAGAAAAAGCAACTTACAATGGAAGGCATTGCGTTGTAGACTTCGGGTGTGACTTTACAATCGCCAACTTCATCACTGAGGGCCAGATTAAAATTACAAAGTAGTGTCAAAATATCAAATATTGATTTCGTGTGAACTATGTGATGGGAATATCAAACTATACACACTGTTATCAAAACCAGCCAAAACTAATATATAATCTGGGGAAAAGCTTTTAACGACATGAACAAGAATATGCTTAAAGATTGCCAACATGTCTCCATCTTCATATGCCTCCTTCAAGATGTTCACATTGAATCCTTGACCTTTTCCAATATCAATGTAATCTCCACACTTGGCCTTGCCTTCTTCTTTTGTTCTGTTTGGAAAAACACCATCCCTAGAATTAGAGCACATTTTTTAGGAATTAATCATCGATAAGAAAAAATGCTGAGTTCAGTAAGGGAAAAATCAAATGTCAAATGAATTTGACTTCTAAGACACACTTCTACTCCATTCTAGATAAGTTGGTCCTTAAGATAAATGGATTTGACTTCTTCAACATACTGCTACTCAATTCCAGATAAGTCGGTCCTTAAGTCATCTGTTGTTGTATATCATTATGTATGCTTTACTGATGTGGCCAACATGAAGTTTGTTACTCGTAGTTTTTTCACTGCAACACATTTTTTCCTTCATAATTTTCATACAAAAGTTATCAAGACTTCATATTTTTCCTTCATTCAAATATTTCAAGTTTAATTTAAATACCAAATGATTTGAAGTCACCTAAAGAATAGTTTTCCTTATAAATCAAAAGCTTTTTGTACTAAGCTACCACGAATTTTCTATAGAATTTAATAATTCTATCATAATTTTAAGGCTTAGGTTACTGATATGGTACTGCACATATACATAATAAACTGATATGTGAAGTATGTTCAAATTACTAGTAGATTGTATGTACCTGTGTATGGAGAATGTGAAGACACGATCATCGTCAAGAAAGATACTCTATGTAGTATCGCCATGATGATAATCAAAATCAACAATCAAAACTTTTTCTGCATGCTATAATAACAAAGCATAGGAGTACATTCAATAGTGAAAACTATATTGAAAAGGGAAAAAGTTCACAAAGTAAAAAAACAAAATATTACCTTCTCTTTTATCAAATATCTTCCCCCCAAGGCAATATTGTTGATAAAGCAAAACCCAGACCCCTTATTCCACGATATATGATGACCAGGGGGTGAATTACAGCAAACACTTGCTTGAATTGTCCAGTCACAACCATATCACATCCCTGAACGCATTTGAATAATTAGAAAGTACTTTGACATCATTTTTATGACATCAACAGAACATAAGGTAACTTTCATGTTGACAACACATAATTGAACATTAAATTTGTTAGTTTTAATCATATTACAAGTAATTATTTCCGAAGTCAATTTGCCTACTCACGTGAAGTTATACTTAGAAAGTAATACTCTGTTGACAAGCCGACTCAAAGGAAATAAAGTCCAACTCTGAAATGATTTCTAATGTGAACTCTGCACCTAATACAAATCTGAACCTAATCAAACAACTTGTGGCAGTAAAGGAAATCATGTGTACAACAAGCTTGTTGTAGTGCATGAGACAACTTAGCATAGGTCCACCTTGAACAACAAGCTTGTTGTAGTTGTATAAGATGCCTCAGTATAGCTTCTAGACTCTAGTATACATGTTTACATGAGAAAACCAGAAGATAAGTACATGTGTGTGTTAGATCCTTAAGAGATTCTGGTGAGAGCTAGTAGATAGCTCCAACAAAAGTAACACTAAACATTAATAAGATATAATATGGTTGCATTTTACCTGTATGATGGCTCCAGCAGCTGCTAAAATCGCATTCTTTGAATCAGAGCAATATTCTATATCAGTTCCAAAGAAAATCTTATATGCATCCTCTTTCTCTTTTCCCTCTAGAGGCAGATCAAGAAGAACTTTGAAATACTCCTTCGTGTGAACAACCAACACATGCTTAAAATCAAAATCTTGTGATAGACTATATCACACCTATGAGGAAAATAAAAAAATTAGTTAAAGTATTCAACACATATGGAAATACACTAGTATGACATAAACAATGAGAGTAAGATTTTTTTCACTTTTTTAACAGGTCATCTTGTTTGAGCTTCTTCATTATCGCATCAATCCTTGCAGGAACGTCATTGGTGCTTACGCCCTGATGCTTTATCATACATGCATTATATACAGTGTACACTTTGTCTTTTTAGATGTGACTGACTTCATAGATCTTGTGATAATAGAAGAGGCAGTCCTAGGCTTTGCCGCGACAGTAGTTTTAATTGAGCTTGTCCTCGTAGTAGGGGTTCTGGGTTTTCGAGGTATCGCAAGAATAGCAACTTGAATAGTCAAAGAAGCAGCAGCCTTATTGGGGCAATGATTTGCTGTCTCATCAATTGCTTGATAATCTGTAGCACTTTGAATGGTTTTTGCACAAACATTAAAATTCAACATCTGAACAAAAAAATGAATGCAGTCACTCTTTCACAGTAAAAGGGAAGGGCAGCTTTGCCAAAATTCTTGTTATCTACACATGCATAAGACAAGGCGACAACAGTTATCCCAGGACAAAGTAGCTAACGGGGAAAATTCAACCATCTCAGCAATAAGATACTCAACAAAAGTAATGCTAACAGTTTAAGATAAATCAATTTACGATCAAGATCACAACACAACTCAAATAAAATGAAGCGTAAATGCATCAAAATATGAAGGTTAGCTGACAGAAGGACTCTAAATATACTAGATCACAGGAAATATAAAAAGTAGAGAAAATAAAAGGCACACTAAACTTATGGAATGTTTTGACATACCAGATGAAAGCAATTTTAAATTTAACAAAATCTAACTATATTCTCGGAAGTCAAGCATGAGCCAGTGTTCTCACTTACCTGGGCCACCAACATTACTTTTCCCAGCTGCATCAAGGCTAGAGAACTGTACAAGAAATCGGTAAGAAAAGCTTATATGCATCCTCTTTCTCTTTTCCCTCTAGAGGCAGATCAAGAAGAACTTTGAAATACTCCTTCGTGTGAACAACCAACACATGCTTAAAATCAAAATCATGTGATAGACTATATCACACCTATGAGGAAAATAAAAAAATTAGTTAAAGTATTCAACACATATGGAAATACACTAGTATGACATAAACAATGAGAGTAAGATTTTTTTCACTTCTTTAACAGGTCATCTTGTTTGAGCTTCTTCATTATCGCATCAATCCTTGCAAGCACATCATTAGTGCTTACCCCCTGATGCTTTAACATACATGCATTATATACAATGTACACTTTGTTTTTTTAGATGTGACTGACTTCATAGATCTTGTGATAATAGAAGAGGCAGTCCTAGGCTTTGCTGCGACAGCAGTTTTAATTGAGCTTGTCCTCGTATTAGGGGTTCTGGGTTTTCGAGGTACCGCAAGAATAGCAACTTGTATAGTCAAAGAAGCAACAGCCTTATTGGGGCAATGATTTGCTGTCTCATCAATTGCTTGATAATCTGTAGCACTTTGAATGGTTTCTGCACAAATATTAAAATTCAACATCTGAACCAAAAAATGAATGCGGTCACTTTTTCACAGTAAAAGGGAAGGGCAGCTTTGCCAAAATTCTTGTTATCTACACATGCACAAGACAAGGCGACAATAGTTATCCGAGGACAAAGTAGATAGCGGGGAAAATTCAACCATCTCAGCAATAAGATACTTAACAAAAGTAATGCTAATAGTTTAAGATAAATCAATTTATGATCAAGATCACAACACAGCTCAAATAAAATGAAGTGTAAATGCATCAAAATATGAAGATTAGCTGAGAGAAGGACTCTAAATATACTAGATCACAGGAAATATAAAAAAGTAGAGAAAATAAAAAGCACACTAAACTTATGGAATGTTTTGACATACCAGATGAAAGCAATTTTAAATTTAACAAAATCTAACTATATTCTCGGAAGTCAAGCATGAGCCAGTGTTCTAACTTACCTAGGCCACCAACATTACTTTTCCCAGCTGCATCAAGGCTAGAGAACTGTAGAAGAAATCGGTAAGAAATTTGGAAAATTAACTAACTTTATATGGCAAGCATAAGTACAGGAAAGTCATAGTCCCATCTAAATTTAAGTCATTTATGTAACAATTAGCGAGTAGATGAATTCCTATAGTTGTTTATATAGCTCTATAAGCTAAAGCCAATGACAAAAAAAATTAAGCAAGTCTAGTGATCCCCCTGCTGGTTGTTCTCAGGTGCAACGGTCACATTACCTTGTATATTCCTACCGTCTCATCAAATGAGGATGCTGCTATGACATTTGGCATTTTTTGACACCAGTAAAGGTCAAAGATGCCACTAGAGGTTGACGGTAGCTCATTGATAATCAATAAAAGAAGGGTTATTTAAATCTATGCCCCTCGTCTCTTAGTTGTGCTCACATTTTCCTCACTGTTGCCCCTGAAAAAGTGCTCAAAACCAAGGAAAAATGAGCGAGTGGGGAAAACTGAGCAC